>NW_026250361.1:0-25791 GCF_024244105.1 Nematocida minor | reverse complement strand
CGGTGGCAAAGTTGAATATGGTGGAGGAGGAGTGTTTGGTTGGGCCTGTAGACCTTCCGCTGCTCCATTATTCTGAATAAACTCAATAGCTGGCCAACTAGGAAATACTGAAGACCAATAAAGTCTATCTCCTTCATTCACCATAGTGGCTGGAGTTTCTGTTCGGCTATTCTCAATCACTGGAGTTTCTTCTTGGCTAGAATGTGCATCACTATCTCCATATGTTGGTGTATATGCTGATGTTGCTGTATATACTGGCGTATATGTTGGACTATATGTTGGTGTATATGCTGATGTATCTCTTGCTGTTGGTCTATCCTTGTGTGGATTATATGTGTCTGTTGCTCCATTGCCATACATAGTGTTTAGATAATTAAGTACACGTTTTTTGGTTGCTTCAGCTTCTGCTGCTGTATATGATGGTGTTGTTCTTACATATGCACTTGAGTACAGGTTATATGTATCATATTTACTTTTATAGAATACGTATATGCAAAATAGTACAACAATAAACATGATTACTTCGAATATAATTCTCCACACACTTTTTTTTCGTCTTGGTGCTTGCTCAGTCATTAGCTGCAAATCAGTCCGTTATTTATATAAAAAATGCCCTATAGAATTGTAGGAATATTAACCAATGCCGTGTAAGTGGCTATTTACTCTATTCAGCTGAATTTATTCGCTGGAAATAAAGGGTTAGCCAACTGTCTTAAAGACCAATAGAAAGCTTGGTTAAATATCTCTCTAGTGATCATATACTGTGCATAGCTGATATATCAAATTTAAACCATTTAAAGAACGCTTAATGATTTATTGAACCCACTTTAAATATTTTCATTGTTGACCCAGTTTCTTTAGTGTCTGCTTTGTATGCATCTGTTTGGTTAAATTTTTGGTGATATTTAACTACTTTATTCATTATTTACAACTGTATCTGCATCGTTTTGTTTATCTCCATACTGCTTCTCCATTTTCTTATGAAATTCTTCTCCAAGTTTTTCTTCATTTTCAGTTTTTCCTGTTCCGCCTGATAGCTTTAGACTTCCCAATATGCTTAGATTATCCCAGTAGTTTTTTATTTCCTTTTTATAGATGAATGCGGAAATAGCACATATTACGAAAATAATTAGAACTACACCCATTGTATTTCTCCATATGTGTGACTTATGTCTTTGCACTTGCGCTCTCATTAATCATAAAAACAGTCCGTTATTTATATAAAAAATGCCCTATAAAATTGTAGGAATACTAACCAGTAATATGTAGATGCCCATTACTCTATTCAGCTGAATTTATTTGCTGAAAATGAAGGGTTAGCCAATTGCCTTAAAGACCAATAGAAAGCTCGGTTGAAGATATGCCAAGAGATCATATACTGTGCATAGCTAATATATCAAATTTAAACTATATAAAGAACGATTGATGATTTATTAAACACACTCTAAATATTTTCGCTGCTGATCTAATTCTTTAGTATCTGCTTTATATGCATCTGTTTGGTTAAGCTGTTAGTGATATTTAACTTTGTCCATTATTTACAACTGTTTCTACAATTTATCCCCATATTTATCTTTCATTTTCTTATGAAATTCTTCTTCTTTGCTTTCATCTTTTTCTCCTTTTCCTCTTGATGGATTTAGGCCTAGACTTCCCAATATGTCTAGGTTATCCCAGTAGTTTTTTATTTCCTTCCGATAGATGAATCCGATAATACCACATATTGCGAAAATAATTAGAATTAGATCCATTGCAGTTCTCCACATGCTTGATTTACGCCTTTGTACTTGTGCTCTCATTGATCACAAAATCAGTCTGTTTTTTATATAAGGGATATCCTATAGGAGTGTAGAAATACTAACCAATGGTGTGTAAGCGGATATTACTCTATTCAGCTAAATTTATTCGCTAAAGATGAAAGAATAACCAATCAGCTCAAGCGCCAATAGAAAGCTCAGCTAAAGATTGCTATGATATCATATGGTGTAAATCAGCTGATATACCAAATTCCAACCATTACCTTTTTCTCTAACACCACTTAAAGAACATCCGATGCTAATGGCAAATAATTTAAAATAAATAAAATACATGTACAATTTACACTGGCAATTATTGAATACACTTTTTATTTTTTCTACTGCTGCATACATTTTTCTGCTGACAAGCTTGCATACATCAATAGCCCATCATGAGTGCTGGTAATGATCGATTCCTATTTGACAGGCTCTGAAAATAATATATATTATACAAAGAATTAGAAGTACCCTCATTACAGTTTTCCATGTGCTTGGTTTTTGAACTGGTACTGCTTTCTCCATTAATCACAAAAACAGCCCGTTATTTATATAAAAGCCATCCTATAGAATTGCAAGAAAATTGTCCAATTATTGCATGGGTGCATATTACTCTATTCAGCTGAATTTATTCGCTAAAAACAGAGGACTAGCCAATCAGCCAAGCACCAATAGAAAGCTCAGCTGAATTATCCGCTATATCTGCTAAGATACTGCATGTCTATGCCAGCTGCTGGACTGAGCTTAATCCGCTGTCTATCTGCCAATGCATTACTGGCTATGCGAGAGATTTTTCTGCTTCTCGTTTTTCACCCAGAATTTGTACCATGTATTTGCATTTGTAGTTTCGTTGACATTCCCGCCTCCACCGTCTTTTTTAGAAAAGAACCCCTCGGGAAGAAGCAGGATAACTAAAGAGACCACGCCCACCAGAATCAGAGCCAGCAAAATCTTCCAATTTCTGGCTCTTTGCCGTTTTTCCATTGCATTGACCATTAGCATGGAGTTGGTTCGTTATTTATCTGGGATTCATCCTATAGAATCACACAAAAGACGTCCAATTATTGATGCACATTTATTGCCGTATCACCACTGTTTTTACTCAGCAATCAGTGACGTATGCATCCTACTGTCTTTTTGGGATATACCTCTGAGATTTCTGTACTTTCACTCATATGGTATTTATTTCAGTTTCATCCTAGTGTCAATAAAAACGCAGTAGATGGATAGATGAGATTAAAGACAGAGCAGTTATGTTTTTTAAAGCATGCATTTGAATTTATTTGATAATTATTTTTGGTTAGATGTTTGTTCTATGTTTTTAGCTACTATTACATAATATTTATATTTTTTTAGTGTCTGGTTACTAGATCACTCCATCTATGACTGCTAGCTTTTATTCGTGTAGATGCTTTCTTTACTTTGCCTGATTAGTGTAATCATCTTGGATAGACGTGCCCGGGTGGGCCTCCATGACCACCTTGCATCCCTGCAGTTTCCCTAGGAAAATCTGGATTAGGAGTCTGTTGTCCTTGATCTCCAGTTTGCCCTCCAGTTTGATGTCCTTGATCAACAGCAGCTGGTCCTTCAGTTTGTCCTTGACCAACATCAGGTGTTCCTTCTGTTTGATGTCCTTGATCAGCAGTAGGTGTTTCTCCTGTTTGATGTCCTCGATCAGCAGTAGGTGTTTCTTCTGTTTGTTGTCCTCGATCAACAGTATCTGGTCCTTCTGTTTGTTGTCCTCGATCAGCAGTATCTGGTTCTTCTGGATCTTTTTGCTCTTCCTTTTTAGGAAAGTCTGGATTAGTACCTGGCTGTTTGTATGGATCTTTTTCCTCATCCTTTTTGTCGTCGTTTCTATCTGGGTTGATGGGAGTTTCTTCGTATGGTTTTTCTTCAGGATCTTTTGTCTCATCTGGCTTTTCTGGGCTAGTGGAAGGCTTTTCTTCAGGATCTTTTTGCTCTTCCTTTTTTTCTTCAGGACGTTCTGGATTGGTAGGAGGCTGTTCTTCAGGCTGCTTTTCCTCATCCTTTTTGTCATCTGGCTTTGGTGGCTTGTCATCCCCATCTTTGTCCTCAGGCGAAGATGCAGGCGACTTCTTCTTCTTCTTTGATTTTTTAGCATCTGATGTCTCAGTTTCGCTGCTACTAGCGCCAAGTAAAAAACCAAAGCCTGAATTGCCTTCGCTGCCACGGTTTCTCATAGCTTTTATGATAAAGTACAACACTACAATAAGTATAATCAAAACGAGAAAGAAAATTATCCATTTTCTTTTGCTCCCTCCAGAGGAGCTTGAATTTGAAGAACTACTCATGTTAAAACTCTTTGCATTTCAGTTTTTTGCTCTGCCTTAAATAGCCTTGATTTTCAGCCCATTGGTTCTCTTCTGTTTATGCAAACCAATAGCAATCAATCAGATCTAATCACAGCTCATTTGTCTGTTTTTTTGTGCCATTGGCTGGCTGCTGGCCTTTTTATGCATATTACCTGTAGGATGAAACAACTATTAAGAAAGATCTAACTATAAATGCAAGTTGGCCAATGAAACTTTGTAGCACTGCGAGCATTTTCTATGCATCCTAATGAGAAAGAGACACACAAGAAAATAAAATAGTGAAATGCAACTAAAAACTTTGTACTTTTAAAATGCTGCATTTATTATCTCAGCTCTAGGACAACAGCTTCTAAATGATAAGCCATCCATTATCGATGAGAAATAGCCACTATAGACTAGATGGATTCATACACTAGAGCAATAATAAGTCTTTTTATTTTTCTACTGTTTTCCCTATAGTCAAACATACGATGAGAATAATAAACATAAAATCAGTAAAACTTAGTCTAAGCATGTTCTTGCTAGTACTTCAGTCCAGAGAGTCTATGTGCTTTTGAGTTTCTGTAACCTTCTTTCTTACCTCAGGATTGTCCAGAGACAAACCTAATCCCTCACCAATATTAGTTGTAATATTCATAGGGCGTATTATATCTAAAAGATTGCATATATCATAATAGCACTGTTCTAGCCTAGCTATTTTATCTTCTGGCCATTCCTCTCTTTTTTCTATCTGTACTTTGGACATGTTTTTAATACATGCTTCAAGATGCTCCAAGTTTTTTTCATTCTCACTAGTAACATGTTCTTCTTTCTCACGCTCTGTAATATCTACTACTGGCGCCCTGTCTTGTTCTGCACTTTGTTTCTCCCTTTTCATGCTCTCTACCTTATCGATAGCATTATCCTCTTCTTTTTTCAAGGAAACTGCTTTCTTGCTAAAGCCCTTTTTAACTGGGTTGTAAATGTAAACCAACAGCATCATGACTGCAGAAACAACTAAAACAATGCCTACTATCTTTATATATCTCATGCTCTGTATGCTATTCATTCGATAGCGTCTTGAATTTTTATCAAAGTGCTTATATTTATACTTTTATTACTAAGGGGCTTATATTTGATAGTTCTAGTAAACTTTATCTTGGGCTTTATTTTGATTGGCAGCAATTTCCAATAAAGACAAAGTGCACCAAACTCAAAATAAAAGCTTACACAATCAAAAAGATACACTAAATTCTCACCAAAACAAACAGATTATTTTTCCTTTATTATTCCACTCTACCACTATATTTATATTACTGTTCATTCTGTGAGGGTTTTGAATATGTGTATGAAGTACTTTGCGTCCTGGTACACTGTGCTGCCCTCTGCATTGTACGTCATTGCATTCGAGCACATCCTCATTACGTCGCTTTCAAACTCTTCCATGCTGTCGTATATCTCTATGTTCTCTCTTATCTCTGCAATTGATATCGGGTACTTGATTATCTCGTAGTAGTCTGGATACATTTCCGGATCAGGCAGCTCCATAAACAGCTCGCTTCTTCTTCTCCCGTTGCACGTGCTTCTCACAAGAGAGTCCAATATCTCATCGCACCTCTTCACTAGCCCGCCCTTTTTGCTTTCTTTTGAGGGCCGCATCGAGCTTTTTCTTTTTCCATTTTCGGTTCCTGGGGTGTCCGTCTGCTCGCTGTCTGCAAAAAGAGAGGGAACAGGCCCAGAGTACATCTCAAACGGCCCGAGCACACCGGACTCATCAATGCGCTTAAACTCAACCATTTCTGCTTCTGATCTGGCAAGCATCTTATTCAGCTCATCGTCTGAGCCCACGACGCACGATCCATCATCCCCTGCGCCTGCATCTCCCTCTTCTCCCTCAAAAATATTTCTGAGCAGTGCTTCTCTTTCTTCGTGCGTTGTTCTGTTGTCGAATCTTCCTGCCTGTATAATTTTTTCATCTACGTGCAATTTGCACAGAGCTTTCTGCAGGATGTACTCTTCCACTGTGTCTGCTGTGATGAGTCTGAAGATTCGCACCTCTTTTGTTTGCCCTATTCTGTGCGCTCTGTCCTGTGCCTGCTGGTCTGCGTGCGGGTTCCAATCACTATCAAAAATTATCACAGTATCAGCAATCTGCAAGTTGAGGCCAAGACCCCCTGCTCGCGTGCTCAGAAGGAACACTGGATACTCTGATGTGGGATCGTTGAATGAAGAGATCAGAGCAGCACGCTCTTCGCTTTTCACTGCGCCATCGAGTCTAAGGTATTTAAACCCTTCCATCACCAGCATGTCCTCCATGATAGTCATGATCTGCGTCATCTGGAAGAACATAAGAACTTTGTGTCCTGTTGCCCTGAGCTTGTACAGCATTCTCCGCAGCAGGCCAAACTTGCCGCTGACTTTGTGCAGCAGATCGTTGTTGATTCTCTGCGGGTTTACGAAATCTTCCACCGTATCGAAAACAAAGGGATGGTTGCATATCTTTCTCAGCTGCATAATCGTGTTGTTCAGTCTCTTTGTGCTTTCCTGCTTGCTGACAGCGGCAGAGCGCACCTCGTTGTAGAGTGCTCTCTGCAGAGGAGACATTTTGCATTTTACGATAGTTTCTACCTTATCGGGTAATCCTGCTTCCACATCTTTTTTCAGTCTGCGCAGCAGGAACGGCCTCAAAACTTTGTGCAGCCTCTTTATAATGAGCAGCTCCTCTTCTTCGTTCAGCTCTATCTTTTCTCCCACATGCGCGAGCGGAGCGTTGAACCACTCGTCAAAACTTCCGCCTGCGCAGAATATTTTGGGAAGCACAAAGTTGAGGAGAGACCACAGCTCGGGAAGAGAGTTCTGCAGGGGCGTGCCTGTGAGGAGCAGTCTGTACTTTGACTTATAATATGTGTTCATGACAATGCAGAGCTTAGACCCGCTGTTTTTCATTCGGTGCCCTTCATCCACGATGGTGTACAGCCATTGCGTCTTGGAGAGGAACGATCTGTCTTTTATAACGTATTCAAAGGTAGTCAGAAGGACATCGTACTTTCCCGCCATTGTCTCTTTTTTCAGCTCTTTTCTCTGCGCGGGGTCTCCCTTGTACGAAAGAACTCGAATCGAAGGAGCCCACCGGCTGAACTCAGACTGCCAGTTAGAGAAAGTGGAGAGAGGCACGATCACAAGGAAGGGATCGTTCTCCTGTTTTTTTTCAAGGATGTAGCATATGAATACGATGGCCTGCACTGTTTTTCCAAGACCCATTTCATCTGCTAGTATTCCGTTGAGGTTGTTGTTGTACAGAGAGACCATCCACTCGACTCCTTTCAGCTGGTATTCTCGGAGAAGACCGTACGACACAGATCTTGGCTGCTCTTTGATCAGCTCCTTTGCGGAGTGTGCTGCTTCAAAATAGTCCTGTGTGGTGTTCTCTTGTGCTGATTCATTTGTGCCTTGACTGTCTGTGTTTTGCTGTGTGTGCTTGTGGTCTTCATCCGATCCCTGCTGCAGCCTTATTCTTTTTTTGAGGATGTCGATGTACTCGTCTGTTTTTTTGAGAATATGCGTAAGCCGTGTGTTTTTTTCCTGTTTTATGAGTTTAAGATATTCCTGCTCGTCGTTTGACTTGAGGGCCTGCATTCTTGCTTTTTCTGCTTTTCTTTTCGTTTTTTCCTCTTCTTTTCTGTGCTTGTCGTGTATCGCACTGACGGCAATGAATATTCTCTGCTGGTTTGCGATCTGGTCTTTCTGTGTCTGCACGGACTTCATTGCTGCTTGCTTTATGCTTTTGAGGGTGGAGAGCCACCACGCCACTTTCTTTGCTTCTCCCGCTGCTATGTGCCTGGACTCAAGGTCTGAGAGGACTCTGAGATCGTACAGATTCTCCTGTTTGTGCGCCTGCGATGTTTTTGATATTTTTATTATCTCTGGCGAGACTATTTCTTTGATTCCGCGGAAGACGTTTCTTCTCAGCACGGACTGCTCGTGGTACAGCCCGAGCTTCTTTATCTTTAGCAGAGTGCTGAACGCATCTGCGTCTTCTCTTCGCATCTCCAGATACGCCTTTGGATCTTCTTTTATCTCTTCGTACATAATGTGGTTTCTATCGGCGTATTCTCTTATTATTCTGTTTATGGCCTGTGTTCTCTTTATGTTCTGCAGCCTGTGCCTTTCTGTCTTCAGCGCCTCGACATCAAACCCCAGGGGAAGATGCGTGGGGTGCATTCTGACTGTTGCTTCAAACTCTACTTTCAGGGCCTTGTCTTCTGCGCTTGTTGTAAATATCCCGGACACTCCGGACACAAACAAGCCCTTTCTGGCATTAAGAAATGAAGTCCATTCTCTTTCGTCTCCTTTCATGCAATAAATAATAAAAAGAAAAATCCAACAAGCGCATAAAAAGTAAATAAAAATGGTGCTTATTTGGAAATAATGGTTTATTTGTTCTGTACTGGGTTTTAATATAGATCTGCTCCCTGCTGCACTAGGAGAATACTTTGTAGCTGAGACACTCTTTGGCAGTTGGTCTTTTTTGGTGGTCGAATGTGAGCATCTTTTTGAGCATGCTAATCAGCTCCTCTTTCTCCTCTGAGTCTTGTGGCACTCTCAGATCTGTGGCCTTTAGGCTCTGCCAGGTTCCTTCTGCTGTGCATTTGCTGTTAATGCTCTCCAGCTGCTTTGCTGGGCACGAAAGTGCGTACTTATTTGTGTAGCTCTTCAGCTCTGCGGTTCCGCATATGCTTACTATTTTCTCTAGCTGGTCTTCATTCGATGTTCCGCTGAATAGGGGAGTGCGATTAAACAGCATTTCTCCAAGTATGCAGCCGGCTGACCATATGTCCAGCGAGTAATCATAGTACTTAAAGCCCAGGAGGAGCTCTGGCGCTTTGAAGTGCAGACTGGCCACGCGCGTAGCATACTCCACTGATGGCAGATAGTACTCTGCCAGTCCCCAGTCGATTATTTTTAGTATTTTTGTCTTGTGGTTTATGATGATGTTGTGCGGCTTCAGATCTCTGTGGAAAATCCCCATCGAGTGGATTTGATCTAGGGTTTTGAGCAGCTCTTTTGTGTAGTGGATAACATCTGAAATGGTGAACATCTTGAAGAGAATTCTTGCCTCTGTGTGGTCTTCGTATGGAAAAATGAGCGATCTTGTGTTTGTTTCTGCATCTTTTACCACATCCAGCAGCTGTATCACATTCTCAACTCCTGTGAGCGCTTTCAGTATTTTTATTTCTCTGTTTATTTTCTTCTCTCTTATGGGCCTGAGCACTTTTATCACCACGCTTCTCTTCTCTTCGGGCGGGGCAGTGACTCCTTTGAAGACCTGCGAGTATTTGCCTCTTCCGAGAAACTCTGTTATTTTGTATTTGCTGATCGCGCCGTACTCTATTGCATATTCGTTGTAGTCGTAGTACTCTTTGCCTTTCTTCAGAGCGGCAGTTGTGTACACTCTTGCCGTGGTTTGCAGTGCCATTAAAAAATTAAAATGAGCGGATGTTTATACCCGAGGTGCTTTGAGGATGTTCGGTGATAACGGCGTAAGAGTATGCAAGCATATTTACGCCGTACGGAAATGGGTTTTAATCCACTGAATAGATACTACACTTGATCGAAGCAATTGCCTGGAGAAGTATTTTAAAATTTTCATCTTCCTTTTATAATTATTTTGCTCGACTCTGCCCAGTGTGAAATAAATGTGGGTGCATTATACTCTGCGACAATAAACTATTTGCAGTAGCCAGCTCGTCTTATTGCAGAATCCCTAGCTATACTCTGTACGAATTCTTAAATTGCTCTCAGCTTCCACTAGTAGACTACTATCTACAAATAATGTCTATAGGGGTATGGTAGAATTAGCGATAGTTTATTGCTTGGAGTATTGGCTATATGCAGTCTACTGTATCTACTTTCTGTCTTTAGTGAGAACAGCTGTAGTTAACTGCAAGAGATGGAATTTATATCTATAGTTTTCTAAAAGTCTATCTGTTTATATTTACTGTGCTACTGAAGATAAAAGGTGTCTATATTCTTAAAAAGTACGGGTATATATCTTGTGCTAGACTAGTGTATAAATAACAGTTTTATTTCGTGTTTTTATCCCTGTAGATGATAGGTGATGGTCTAGCAGAACTTCCAGTTGTTCTTACACACAACACAGTGCACATACGTTGTCATGGGCTCATCGGCACTTCTGGTCTGCAGCTGTCTGTACGTGCACTTTCTTTGTTTGCACTTTGTGCAGAAGAATATGTCTGTCTCTGCTTCTTCCTGGGCGACTGTTGTGTCCAGGAGAGCTCTTTGGAATATCTTTGCTTCTAGCTCCTTTAGCTCTTTACTTTTCATCTCCTCCACAGACATTGCTATGAATTTGTGTGTGTCGAGCACTCCGTTGTAGACCGAGGTGCACAGCCACTTATTAGACGGATCTTTCAAGTTCAGATATTTACTTCTGAAGAGTGCTCCGTATTCTATTTTGCTTTTTGCTTTCTTGCATATCTCTTCTTCTAGCAGATCTCCCAGGGCTGAAGACCTTTCTGTGTCGCTTCCCTCCAGCTGCAGGTTGAACACTTTTGCAAACTCTTCTTTGCATCTTTTTCTGGTCGTCTGGCAGTCCATGTGAATTTTTCTGTTTTTTTATTTTTATGTACCAAGTCTCCATTGTAAAATAAATACAGAAGGACAAAAACTAAAATGAAAATGAGATTATTTATTTTATTATACGCTATAGCCATTTAGCTATTTAGTGCAGAGAGGCCTGGAGTTGGGTCAAAAACAGGAAGTGTTATGCTCTGCACGACCTTTTCAATCGCAGAGTATAAAAACTTGTTCAGTTTGGACAGTTTTAAGAAGTTTGTATCGCTCACTTTTATCACTATCGCTGTGTGGTTTATATTGCTCTTTTCCACAAGCTCCTTTATTGGCTTTTTTATGGCATCTATTTCAATGCAGGATTTTATCTGTCTGTAGTTCTCTGAAATGTTGTGTATACTGGGCTCTTTTATCTCTGCGTTGTCTCTGATGTAGTTTTCTAGGGAGAAACTGTCTATGCTTTCTATTTCAAAATCTCTCTTTTTCATTTTCTCATGCAGGGCCATAATGAAGACCTGAATATCTTCAAAGTACTTTTTATGGTTGTTTAGAAGAGAGTCTATGTATACAATCCAGTTCATGTAGGACGTATCTTCATCCTTCGTGCTCTTTGTTTCTCCCATCGCCCACCGGTTGGTCAGTATCTTTCCTACATAGTTGTCTATCTTGTCTTGATCCATGTATATGTTCTCGTTTCCTTGCTTGTGGAATAAGAAGAAGGGAGTCACAGCCGTTATCATTTCACACTTCAGCACTTTTATCTTCTCAAGTAGGTTGTTCTCTGTCGGGAGTTCTGTTTTGTGCGATTTAATGAATTCTATATAGCGGTTGTCTTTTTTACTTTCATCTCTGCCAGCTTCTCTGTTATTCTTAAACAGCTTCTGGATGTAATTTTTGTAGATGCTGACCAGTGTTTTATTTTTCTCGATCAGCACTGAGCTATATCTTCCGGTCTCCTTTCCCTTTATTTTTTCACATATTTCAATGGAGTTTCTATCAAAGTTGAATATCATTGGAAGAAAGAGCAGCAGATCATCCACAAACTCTGCTATTTCTGCGCTGTTTATTTCACTATCTTCTGTTATCACCAGCTCTATCTTGTTGGCATTTAGCTCTACTGTGCTATCGTTCAGTAGATAGTAGACCAGCTTTTCTTGGATTTCCCGAAGCGTTCTGTCTTTTTCTCTGTGTGCAAAATTAAGCACCAGTCTTTTGCAGCTGATGTTTTTGTTTTTGTTTTTGCAAATGTAGTCTCCCATTCTTAGAATAGAGTTGTTGCACAGCACCACATCAAACGAATTACCAGAAATCTGTTCCAGTTTGGAAATAAAGGCAAAAATAAAAGAAAGCATGGGCTCACTGCACAGCAAGGCGTTTTCAACCGAGTATTGCACAGTAAGTGTCTGTTCTTTCCCTGGTATGAACACTTCGATGTTTGAGTTTTCCAGTCTGTTTTGCAGCTCCTGGATACGGCTGGATAGCACACAGTCTACCAGCTCGATGTTCTCTATTTCAATGCCCTTTGTGATGCAGTTGATAAAGTCTTCTGAGATCACAGAGAGATCTTTGATGGAAAACATTTTGATCTTCCGCACGCCGAGACTTTTAATGTAGTCAAACCATTCAGAAATACTCCCAGAATTGAACCCTGTTATTTCGATTCCATCGAAGTCAAAGAAAATATTCTCTGTGCCGTACGCTGACCACATGTCCTTTTTTTTATTGCTGTTTTTTATGGCAGCAGGCGGCTTGGATTCGCTGTCTTTTGGGACTTCTTTTGAGTGGTTTATCGTTATTTTCTTTGGGACTATGGTGGCCAGATAAAATAGAACATCAACGAGAGGGCCTCGGTCCATCGTATCATTTCTTCTGTAGTTGTACTCAGAGAAGGACGAGTAGTTATTGATAACCAGGTGGTCAATGGATATTTCTACGAGCTCGCAGAAACATTTCATCTCTGAAAGATGGTTGATAAACTCCTCCATCTCCCGGCCATTCTCCAGCACCAGTTTGTACGACTTTTCGTAATACATCACATACTCAGAGTAGCAGGCGTTCTTTATCCTAGAGTTTCCCTTGAACTCAATAAAATCTTCAGACTGCTGTAGTTGTTCGATGTCTTTCTTTTCATACGCGTACACTTCTGAGTCTACTACAAAAATATTTTCTAGCTCTTCTTTCTTCTGGCGCTCTGCTGAGTTGAAAAACAAAACACTGAAGTATCTCGAGACTATCTCATTTATCTTACTCAGCTGCTCCTCCGGTCTGTGGTTAAAGCGAGCTATTCTGTTGTCATTGAGGATGATTCTGATGAAGTTGAAATCTTTTTTTTGTACATCATTGCTTTTCAAATCGCTGGATCTAATGAGCGAGCTGTCGCTAAGGAATGCTGCATGGCAAGAGCCGAAGTAGTGGTATCTTTCGCTTCTCCAGAAATAGTTTGCAGGGCTTCTGTAGATCTTTAGAGACCCTTTTTTTGTCATTTGCATTTTTTCTATTGCCGCTCTCTTGTACTCCGTGTATTTACTGCTTTCTATGCTTTTCTGCTGTTCTTCGCTCTCGCTTTCTTCTTCTGTGTTATCTTTTCTGGAAAAAATAAAACTGTCAGAATCGTCTTCGTACTCTTCTTCGTATTCTGAGTCTTCTGTGGAGGCATCTATTTCTTCCTCAGACCCTTGCTTTTTGCTATTGCTGTCTTCCATAACACTCACGTGCTCAGAACACACGTTGTCTAGAAAGTATTTCTCGTAGTCTATACTGCTATTTTTGAAAAAAGGTGTCCGTACCTCAATTGTTTGCACAAGCTCTATGGCAACACACAGTATAAAAACAGCACAGTAGTATTTCATTGGATAAAGCAGCCCAGGGTATATAAATACACCAAGAAATCAGAAACAGATAGGAATAAAGCACAAAAAACAAATAGCCAACAAATAAGAACCTATTTACAGCAGTAGAACAAATAAATAAACACTGTAGTTCAAATAATAAAACAAAAAAATCAAAAAAACAACATACAAACAACAAAAACAGTGCATCCTTCACTCTTATCCACTCTTATGCAGCTTCAGTGGTGCGGTCTTAAGACGGCAAATTGTGTTTGTTATTTGTATGACACAGTATGAAGCGAGAAAAAATAAACATATAGCAGAATCGATAGCATAGAACATTCCATGGCCAGAATAGATGTTAGTGCCAGATGAGTGCAGACTGACAGCTCTGAATAAATTATAGACCGTGGACAATATGTAAATAGAGAGAATAGCAGAGCACAGAAGAACAGCATAAAATATTTTTGCATAAGTAGAGCAAGATGCAAAGATTAATTGCATCATTATCCATTCACTCTTCACCGAATGGTTTAGACCTATCGATGCTTTTAGTGTTTCTTCTAGTAGAACGGCCGAAGCAGTAAGAGAAATGGAAGATGAAATGTGCTGTAGACGGTTAAAATATTTTATTTCTATTTTAGACTATTTGCTTTTTAAATACCCAGTGGTTTGGATTGTTGACGTATGCTGCTTTGAACAGTTTCTCGGCTTCTCTCAGTAGCTCTACCTTCTCTGACATGTCGGTTACATCAGTCAGCTCTATCTTATCAAAAACATTCTCCATTGCGTATTTGGTGGCCATCAAGTGTCTGATGTTCATTCTCTTCACAAAGCACTTGATAGACTCCTTTCTCTTCTTCTGTCTCTCTGTCATGTTCTCTGCCACGGGCATGGGAGCCTTGGCCAGACCAATGATTGTTACATACTCGAAGCACTCGCCTTTTTTCATCTCGTCAACTATGACGGCCTTGCATCCTGCGTACTTTCCCTTGGCTAATAAAACTACTTTTTCTTTTCCTAGCATCATCTTGGGCAATAAAAAATAAAAAATATTTTAGAGAAATATTTTCATGAACTTCTTCACTAACGTAAGAACGCCTCCTGCTCTGGAAATGATACTGGACCCGGAGAACGACAGCGGCGTGTACCTGGACGACTGGGTGGAGGTGGAGATGCTTCTCAGAAATATCTTAATCAATGCGCACATTATTGAGTTTACTTATAAAAATATTAACAACATCCTGCGGGGCATCCTATCTCCAGACCCCCGAGAGAGAGATCTCTGTTTTGAAATATCTTTGTGCATCCTGGAAAGATCGCTCCTGGACAGAAACTGTATCATAAATATTTTGGTAGAGTTTTTGGTTGGCGAAGTGTCGCACTACGGGATTGATCTGGTGCTAAGGCTGCTGAATGCAACCGGGCATATTTCTTCAGAGGACGTTTCAGAGATATACGTGCCTCTGTTGGGCAAGCCGCTCAACAAAAGAATAAGAAAAGAGATAGTATACGGGATCACCACCGTGTACACCTTCAGCAACTTGGACATCATCCTGGGCAGCATTCTCAAGCACTGCAGACAGTTTGACTCTCTGAACAGCTTTATTTCTCTGATAATCATTGAAATATGCTGGGAGGGCGTGGAGAGCGTTTCAAAAGAGTCCTGCACAATGGCTGTCGGGATATTTTCCATCCTTTTGGAGAACGAAGTGCAGCCCACAGTGAAAAAAGTCTCTGAGCTTCTCGTGGACTGCGATTTCATGTACAAAATGTCGAAAAACAGCAGAACAGTGGTCGAGGGCCTTTTTGATGTGGTGTACAAACTGTCAAAGAGCTACTGGAAGAAGTCTGAACAGTTCCTGGCGTGCCAAATGCTAGAAAGTCTGTTCAAGCTGAACAACGAAACATTCGATGAATCGCTTAGAAAGCACAACCACACGAAGTACATTGAATTCACCAACAAAGAGAATAAAAAGATAGAAAGTGATACTAGCTGACAGCAGTCAATAACAATGGGATAATAGTCAACAAGAATTAAGAGTAGCAGGATAGTAGTTGATAGCAGTTGATAGAAATAGTAAGATAAGACAAGACAGAAAAGAGTAAATTACTGTAGTAGCATAGGCATTAGAATAGTGCTGTGCAAGATGGTTAGTTAGTGTAAACAGCAATAAATGTAAAGTGTAACTGTAAGTACAAAAGTGTAGACGTTTATATTCTATTCTATTTTAGCAAGAGAAATAAAAGTGCATTTTTCTTTTTCTTTTCATGCGCGCTGTTCCATTGGGAAGAGAGGAGGAGTCTTCGGCTATTTACAAGCTGCTGAAAGAGTCAATAGAAGAGAGGGACTATGGCGTCCTGTATGTCAGCGGTATGCCAGGGTGCGGCAAAACACTAACGTGCTCGAGCGTGCTGGAGATAGTCAAGGAAAACTACCCGAATATTAACACCATAAGTATCAACTGCGGGTCTCTTATTCTTCCGTCTGATGTGTTTCTTACCATCCACCAGGCACTGGATAGCAAAACAACATACTCATCGGCCAGAGTGCTAGAAGACACTCTGAAGTCAGAAGAGTACACAATTATCCTGGCAGATGAGGTGGACATGCTTATAACAAAAAACCAGCACATACTGTACGGCCTCCTGGAGCTACCGTCACTGTGCAAAAATATTTACATTATTGCGATCTCCAACACTTTTAACCTCCCAGATAAAAGACTCACCAGCAAAGTAAGAAGCAGGCTGGGATGGAACAGACTTAACTTTGCGCTGTACAAGAAGTCCCAGGTCATCGGAATCCTGCGGGAGAGCGTCAACGCAGTGAACAGCGATCTGATGAAAAATGAAAAATCGAAAAAATCAGAAAAAAGAGTGTCTGATACGCAGGATCAAAACGGCGCAGAAAACGACGAAGAGACAGACGGATACGGGAACGAGGAAGGACATGGAGACAGAGTGAGATGCGAGTTTACACAGGAGGCACTGGAGTACTGTGCAAATAAAATATGCACACTGAACGGAGACATAAGAAAAGCTTTGCAGATACAAAAGTATGCGATCTCGCACGCGGTTAGAAACGGGCTCAGCACAGTGGGAATGGCCGAGATGGACAAAGCGGTAAAGTACGTGTACCACTCGATGCAGAGCAGCTTCATCAGGTCGCTGTCAGAGTACCAGAAAATACTGCTCGGAATAGTGTCAAAGAAAGGGCACTCGTTCCCAGATAGCTTGTATGTTGACTTCAGAGCCATTCTGCTGCTGAAACAGTACCCCGTGCCAGGCTTCAAGGAGTTCCAGTTTATGATTGAGAAAATGTCAGAGATAGGCGTGCTGAAAGGAAGAAGCAACAGCCTGGCAGTGGAAACAGACTACATCCCGGATGAGCTTGAGATTATTTTCCAGGAAGAGGAGAACGACGAGCTGGAGATAGTAGAGATATCATGAAATAGTCTTCAGCAGATAAGAATAATGGCAGATATTAATCTATAATTAGCAGAGAGATGTAATGGGTAAAGATGGCACAGATATTGCCAATCAGCTGGACAGAATGATAGGAAAAAGCAGTTAGTAAATAAACATAGAAGAATATATTTTTAATTAAGAGCATATATATTGAATAATTTTTTATTTATTTATGGATAGCAAGACTGACGAGATTCATGTCATAATGGACAGCCTAAAGGACTCCGACCCAGACATCACACACTCCGCCCTAAGCATGCTTGTGCAGAAGTTAAGGTCATCTACCTCAGTGGCATCTACTATTCCCAAAATGCTTATTTACCTAGTCTCGCAAAAGGACATTCTCCACGAGAAACTGCTTACTCTGCAGGGAGAGAACAAGCTGCTGATGGCAGATGTGATGTCTGTGATATCCGCAACACTCCCAAACACAGACAGCCTGAAGTACAGGATACAGGGAGGGTCCACTCCTCTGGACATTTGGGGGCACCAATACATAAAGAAGCTGGCAAGTGATATCATCAAAGTAATAAAGAAGGAGCTCCCACAGAGCACTGAAAATTCGAAGTCAGCAGATGCATCTTCCCAAATAGGAAATAATAACGACATTTCTGCACTGGAGAGCGAGGAGAATGAAGAAATGGTGGCTACCATCCAGGATAGTCTCAGCACAATTGACGGGATCCTAGGCACTGACCCCCATCCATCCTCTGACAGCGATGTCGTGGATAAAGACGACCTTAGCGACAACAGAAAGGAGGACAGCGCAACCACGTCTCGTATCCATGCACAGGGATACAACGTCGTGTACGATGTCATCTCCTGCCTCTTCAAGTTCAACTGCGAGTGCGAGTGCATCGATCTTCTCCTGGAGATAGACAGGCTGCAGTACATCCACCACTTCATAGACAGCGACAACCTCGAGAGAGCAGTGAACTACCTATTGTCTCTCTCGTTCTATGTGAGAAGCAGCAGAATACCAGACGCTCTGCAAGTGATCCTCTTGAAAAGCAGCAAAATCGAAGAGTATGCAATACTTATGATAAAGAACAGAAAAATAAAAGAATTACTGAAAGTATACGCAACAAGAACAGAAATAGAGAAAATAAAAATAGTCCACACTCTGGCAAAACACGAAGCATGGAACTACGTCACAAAAGAAGAGTGGGACTCGTTTATGAGCAGCAACACCGCATACGCCGCAGTGCTTAACAACACGTACACAGCCGTGCTTAATAAGTATGTTAGTGATAAGCTCGAGCTAAGCAAGGACAAGGTGTCAACAGAGGAGTACGGGTCATTCTCTGATGCTCTCTCAAAGGTCTCGTTCTCAAATGAGACCATAGCAGAGCCAGAGAACAAAAAAACGTACAAAATCACGACACAGTGCTCCAAAGGCCTTCTGTTCATGTGGGACCAGAACAAAGCCCTCATTGAGCTAGAAGACAACTTATTCTGCGAAGACGGATATCTACGCGTCTCGAGCATCCTGGCTCTCTCTGCTGCCACGTGCAGAGTGTACGATGACAACGACACAGTGCTGGCCGCAGTGGAGGAAGGGATGAACACAAAGTCAGTCACGCAGAAGATAGTTCTTATGATCTCTCTTGTGCTGAAGTATGCGTCTTCCAACAGACCAGACATATTCGAAATAATCCAGAAAATGCTGTACGATGAGTCAATAGAAGTGTGTCTGTTTGCAGTCTACGCGGCTGGATGCATATTCAGCGGGTCTTGCAACACTGAAGTGTACACAGAGGTGCTTAATGTTCTCGCCAGCAGAATAGGCGATGACTCAGACAATGTGGTTACCAATGGAAGCATAAATGGAAATATATCATCAAATGGAAATAACATCGTGAGGTTTGCGCTGCTTGGTGTTTCTCTTATCTTCCTGCAGGGCACAGACGCAGTGTACTCTGTCATTGAGTCTGCAGAGGTGCTGGGAACATACGCCACAGCCCTATCCATCCTTATGCGCAGTATGGCATACCTTGGAACAGGCGACACTGATGTAATCCACGACATTCTCAAGGATGCCCTGGATATTTCCGAGAATGCCAGCGAAGAAGCAGAAGCTACTGAAAATGGAAATATCTACGACACTTTTGATTATAAAACAGTATTTTCCATTCTTGGTGTAGCTCTGATATCAATGGGCGATGACACATCTGTCCAAATGGCAGCGCACATCCTTGAAGGCTCTTCGCTCCTAGACATCCCAAGGGCACACATGGCCATTCCTCTCGCATACTCTCTTCTGTATATGTCATCCGGCCGCACGGACATCATAGATAAACTGCGCAGATGCATATGCAGCAGCGACTTATCAGTCATTGTCTCCGCTGTTGTGTCCCTTGGTACAATCGCAGCAGGGAGCAACAACTCGCGAGTCATATCGATACTTGACGACATTTCGTCTGTCTGCGGCAAAGGCGCTTCTGGAAGTGTCATCAAAATAGCGTATGGCCTTGTCAGAATGGGGCACGGGCTCTTTGGCCTCTCTGTCATGCGCGATGGCGTCATCAGCAGCAAGTCTGTGGCGTGTTTCATGGGCTTCCTATTCGGTGCAATGGATGGAGGCATCAGTGTCCTGGACAGATACTACTTCATCCTTATGCTCATCAGCGCGAGCATACATCCTAAGTATCTGATTGGTGTAAATGCAGAAGGCGTTCCTGTAGATGTAAACATCAGAGTGGGAGGAAGAGTAGATATAACAGGCGTAGCAGGGAGCCCTAGAAAGCTCTCGGGGGCCCAGGTGCATGCATCGCCCATCATACTGCAGCCGCAGGAAGCAGCTGAGATACTGACAGAGACAGACATGTTCAGAACAGGCGAGGGCGTGGTGGTTGTGCAAGAGAAGGAAAAAGAAAAAGAAAAAGAAGATAGCAAATAAAAATACGCATCATGTCTATTTACATCTCCGTCATTTTACTTTAGATTTTCTGCCATCTGTGCTGCTTTCATGCGATGCAAGCTGTGGATTATTTGCACAATTATCTATTCGAATATCTGCAGGAGAGTTTTTGCATTTATCCAACTTTCTTGCCCATTTGCATTTTATATAATTTTCTCTTTATTTATTTGCATATGGGGAGCATCCCAAGGATTAGATTGAAGAATAGCAAAATGGTTGCTCTGTGGTCTCTGGATATAATTGTAGATAAGTGTGCTATCTGCAGGAACCACATCATAGATACGTGCATAGAGTGCCAGTCAGAAGAGAAGTCGATGGAGTGCAAGCCTGCCTGGGGACAGTGCAACCATGCATTCCACGCACACTGCATATCTCAGTGGCTCAAGTCCAAGAACATCTGTCCACTGGACTCGAAGCCCTGGAAGTTCCACCATTCAGCTGATAAATAAATATGCTCACTCATCTTCCTATCTACAAGTTTTATCTATGCTCTGTGAGCAATAGTTATTTTTCTAGATAAGATCTACAGGAGTAATAGCAGCGATCTAAATGTACACTATGTCATCTTAGTACACTAGCACATACCATGCATTAGAAAGATAAAACAAATTCAATGATTACTATTGAGACACTCAGTAAGAGTTTACATGAGCATCAGGAATAAGCTAGGAATATTTATTGCTCAGTCGGAACATATGAATACTTTCTGTTAAGTCAAAAACTATCTGTGAAAAAGGGGAGTTTGTGCAATAAACATCTGCTGCGAACAAGAAGTAAGTTTATCTAGTACCTGTAACTCTTTGATTAAGTACACATTTAAAAATAAAAATAAGAAATTCTCTTTATTTTTTATCCTATTGCTCTGAGATCACTTTAATCTGCCCTGTGCGTGCACTTTCATTCTATAGTCTTCTGTGCCAGTCTTTCTACTCTCTTATTGTACTGCATTCTGTCGTTTATGAACTCCTGTGCTGCTTCAATGTTCGCTGGGCTCTCGGAGTTTGGCTCCACCAGGAGGAGAATAATCGAGAGAAGGATCGAGTTTATATCCCGCACAGGCATCCATCTCTCCGACACGTCTTCATATCCAAACTCGTCATCCCCTGCCTTGTGAAGTATGGAGATGCACACATTTCCATCTGAATCAATATTCGGGTGCCACACTTCAGACACAAATTTAAAAGAAGGAGGATCATCAGGGTACGTCTCAGGGAAGAGCATAACTCCCTTCAGAAGAGCATTCTCGTATAGTGTGTCTCGCGGCCCTATTATAAGGATTTCCCACTGGTAGATATTGTCGTCTAGCAGGCCTACGCTGTAATTGTCACTTGGGCACTTTGAAATGCGCTGGAGCTCTTTGGTAATAAATATTTTAGAACGACGGCGCGGGTCAGACCTCTCTCCAAGCATCATAAAATAAAAATAAAATAGAAGCAATAAAACAAACACAATAAAACAAAGCAACAGAAGAGAAGTGGCGAAGAAAAGATTCCAGTGCAAATAGAAAGAGCAGCATTCTTAAAAACTTTGCAGTTTATGAGACGGTAGAAGAGACAGAGGTGAAAGAGATGAAAAATATTTACATTAGCAGTTATCAATGGAAGAAAAGTAGAGATACTCAGTGGAATATAAACAGCAGAGAAGTGCAGTAGTGAATGAATTCTAGATAAAGCTTGAAATGGTGATTATAGCATAATAGTAGAACAGATGAAGAGGTAGAACAATTACTTTGTTTATTCTGTTTCAGAACAAAGAATGAGCAGCTTTTTAAAAGTCTGTCTTATTTTCTAATGGAGTAAGTTGGCGATTAAAATAATAGAACTAATATTTATTCTTCTGGAGTGAACTGTTTGTGTCCGCCCTTCTTCTCTGCTTTCTCGTATGAAATAACGGCAAAGTGCTTTGTCTTTGATAGGGGCCTGGTCTCACCGCAAACGACTTTATCTCCTACCTCTACTAATCCGTCCCAGCAGGGAGACAGGTGTACATTGAATCTTGTGTTTCTTCTCTCGTATCTCATGTACTTTGGGTGGTAGTGGAGGTATCTCTTTACTACAACAGCAGTTCTCATCTGTTTCAAACTGACCACCTCTCCTTTGAAGATTATTCCTCTGATTGTTACGTCAGATGTGAATGGACACTTTTTATCTATATAAGTGCCAACCATTGCACTCTTTGGTGTTTCATATCCCAAACCAATTTCTTTGAAATGTCTTCTAGGCTGTTTGTTTCCTCTGGCTATTTCGTATGGGTTGTTGTACACTGTCTCCTGGGATGGGTACTTCTTGAATTTAGAAACATCTTCGATTATGTCTTGCATCTGCGGGGGCTAAAATAAAAATAAAAATATATTGCAGAGGCGAAAGAGAACAGAGCACAGCTGACCCAGAAAGAGGAAAAAGAAAAAAGACACAAAGATTGAAGGAGCGTAGATGATAAAACCAAGTTTACATCGGCTTATGTCTTCTGATAATGCTTAATATTTATTTTCATTGCTTTCATGATATTTTCACTCATTCATTCGCTTGCGAGAATTGGCAAAAATTGAAAAAATAGCAAATGAGCATACTACCACTGCAATTTAGCCGTAATTTAGTGGCGAACTCGGTACACTGGTGTACTTATCTGGCATAAACAGACTTATTGGATGATCAGTGCTGTTTTCTGCTCTTCAATGATCATATTGATGTAGATGAAAAACAGTGATGTTTTGTTCTTTTGTGCGATGGATATAGTAATAAAGGCAATAAAACTGCTCTTAACGTTCTTCTATAGACAATGGTGGCCTATTCCTCTATCTCTTCTAGCAGCGCATCTGTGAACTCCGTGCACTCTGCTGCTATTTCTGACTCTTCTTCGTTGTACTTGCAGCAGTTGCTCAGGATCAGATTTACATCGCTGGCCAGCTCTTCTTTTGTTCTGTAGTACTTATTTTTTATTCTTTTGATTATTTTGTTTCCTGTCATCGGCTTGTCTATCATTTCGTAGTAGTCAGGATACTCGGTCTTTGATACATCTCTGTAGAACACCAGATAGTCTTCTTTATACCCCAGCAGAGCATCTAGGTACTTAGACAAGTCTATCGAGTAATTTACTATTGGCGCGTATATATCATAAATATGTACACTTTTCGTCCTGTTTCTGCCTGTTTTCACTTCCACTGTGTCTTTTGTCTTTTTTACGACCGTTCCCTTGCTTAGCACTCCTTCAGCATAGAAGTATATCTCATCGTTCTTTCTGTATCTCTTTTTTTCTACTTCCGCCTGATGGCTCTTGAGTACGAACGGACTTGTTTTTGCCTGGTCTTCGTTGTAGATCATTTTGTATTTTTGGTCAGTTTTTTCTGTTGTAAATTCAATTCTCACTTCTGTCTTTAAACACTCCACGCTTGCCACTACTATATCTACATACTCTTCTTTCATTTGGCTTTTTAGCTGTCTGCTTCGTATTCTCTCTCTCACGAGAACCAGTTCATCTTGCACCTGTGGCAGTATCGGAAATGCTGGCATGTCGTTCATGTACCAGGCGTAGATTGTGTTGTCATCTGGGCATATTGCCTTTCTAGCTGCCTGTCTGCGCCCTCTCCTCTTGCTAAGGATCTTAACTGAGCTGTCTTCCGAGCTTTCGCTCTCTTCTGTCCCTTCAGACACTTCACTATACTCTGAGTCTGAGTCTGCACTCGTCTCCTCTGGATCGTAGGTGCCGCCATCAGATAAATCTTCTGAAATCGCACTTTCTGCGGACTCTGTGTCTGTGCCCAGCGAGTTGTCTGATAATTCTATCGGCCATTCAGACGAACTGTCTTCATTCTCTTCTGATAGCGTTTCTTCTTCTTCCGACTCTGGCACTATTATGTTCTGGCTTGCCCTTTTAAACTCTTTTTCAAAGACTTTTCTTGTGATCATTTCGGACTGCAGCTGCAGGATACTTGCTATCTCCACGCTGCGTATCCACTTGTCCACTGTCTGTCCATACAATGGCACGGAATCATCCATTACTGCGCCTTCTAATGGCTCGCCCAGTGCTGAGTATTTTTTGTTTTTTGTTTCACTGGCTGCATCATTGCTGCTATTTTTGTCGTTCTTAGTGCAAATTTTTAGTATTTGGTCAATGATGTTGTTTCTTTCTTCGTACGCTCTGTGCATCCCTTCTGTGTCTTCTCCGTCTCCTCTGCTCAGCCCTTGCATCTGCTCTTCGTTGTATGAGTGATAGTGCTTAAAATCTTCCAGAACATACTCTGTCTCTGGAACTGCTACTTCTTCATGGAGCGTGCTGTATTTGTAGATGTATCCATCAAGGTCAGCGATGTAAAAGA
Organism: Nematocida minor; assembly: GCF_024244105.1. Taxonomy (NCBI): domain Eukaryota; kingdom Fungi; phylum Microsporidia; genus Nematocida; species Nematocida minor. The sequence continues at coordinate 1,561 of NW_026250361.1, read as the reverse complement.
ATGTTCCTGTAGAGTCCATTACTATTGTTCCAGCTACTGCCACGTCTGTGGATATTCTGTTCAGAATCTTCCCCTCTCCATCGATCACTTTTATGATCCCGTTCACTTCAACTGTCAGGAACATGTTTTTGGCTGGGTGCGCTATTATCCCCGTTATTTTGTACTCTTTTTCTATGAGAATTACCTTTTTTGTTTCGATGTTTATTATTCTTATGTTTGACTCTGTGTCTACAGCTACAACCGTTACATCATCTGTTAGGTATATTATGTCTGTGTTGTAGATGCCTGCCTGCGACATTCCCTCCAGCTCAATTGTGCTTTTGTTCCAGCACCCTTCTAAGTCTCTGCCTTTGAATCTTTTTCTTGTCTGGATATTTGACTTTGTTGGCTTTTTGTCCATGCTGTACTCCCAGACAATCAGAGAGGAAGAGTACGTACTGATGGCAAATTTCAGCGAGTTATGAGAGATGTCAATTGACGATGTAAGGAGATCGTCCGTATCAATCACATAGAATCTGTTGTCCAAGTCATTTACGTCGAGAAGTAGAGAGAACGGCCACATGCCTGTGATAATAACCATCTTTTTCCCTCTTGTTGTAGCTGCGCCTGTGAAAGACCCCTCTTCTATCTCATCCAGCACTGTTTCTACCTCTATTGTGCTTCCCACCGTTATTTTCAGTATTTTTCCTGAGTTTGTTATTATCATCCCCTTCATCAGCTCTGTTTTGCTTTTTTCTTTGGATCCTTTTGTTTTTTTCTGCTCCAGCGGCTCTGCCTCTTTCTCTTCGTATATCACATCGAGGTAGTCTATCTGCTCGCCTATTGAGACTGAGCTCACCTTTCTAAGCCCTTCAATGTCCCAGCACACCACTGTCCCTGACTGATCGCACGACAAAAGATACTTGTTTTTGTAGTCAATCACAAAATCAAAAATAGGAGACAAATGGCCGTTCAGCGAGCTAACCATCCTTCCTGAATATACATCCCATATCTTTATAATCCCGTCCTCGCCTCCTGTGAATATGAAGGACTCACTCCTGTCAAACATCATGCAGAGAACTTTTGTAAAGTGTCCCTTTGTCCTGAATATTCTCCTGTAGTCTGATCTCACCGCGCTTTTGTACTTTGCCATCTTCTGGTCCAGAAGGAGGCAGGAGACGGGGCAGTCTCTTATGATGCTTTCTATCTTTCTATACTTCCTGAAATACTCTCCAACATTGTCGATCTGTCCCTTTTTAAAAAGATCTATTATCCCGTCTTTCACTGTTTCTTCTGTTATGTTCTCTAGAGATACGGCATTCTTATCATTAATGCTCTCTTTTATGTGTACAATGAGCTCTCGAAATATGTCCTCCATAAAAATAAATATTTCTGCTCTTTAAATTCTTCTTCTGTGGGTGCAATTTGGGCACAAAAAGCAGAGAAAAAACTGAGAAGAATATGTAAGCTGTTATTGAATGATCTAGAGGCATTCTAAAGTCTCTATTGCTGCATAACTGCTAATTTATAATTAGATTGTTGGTTGTGCGTCGCTAAACCACAACTTTTTTGGGATATATTA